>NC_133258.1:0-5000 GCF_965140265.1 Lepidochelys kempii | reverse complement strand
GGGTTAGGGTTAGGGTTAGGGTTAGGGTTAGGGTTAGGGTTAGGGTTAGGGTTAGGGTTAGGGTTAGGGTTAGGGTTAGGGTTAGGGTTAGGGTTAGGGTTAGGGTTAGGGTTAGGGTTAGGGTTAGGGTTAGGGTTAGGGTTAGGGTTAGGGTTAGGGTTAGGGTTAGGGTTAGGGTTAGGGTTAGGGTTAGGGTTAGGGTTAGGGTTAGGGTTAGGGTTAGGGTTAGGGTTAGGGTTAGGGTTAGGGTTAGGGTTAGGGTTAGGGTTAGGGTTAGGGTTAGGGTTAGGGTTAGGGTTAGGGTTAGGGTTAGGGTTAGGGTTAGGGTTAGGGTTAGGGTTAGGGTTAGGGTTAGGGTTAGGGTTAGGGTTAGGGTTAGGGTTAGGGTTAGGGTTAGGGTTAGGGTTAGGGTTAGGGTTAGGGTTAGGGTTAGGGTTAGGGTTAGGGTTAGGGTTAGGGTTAGGGTTAGGGTTAGGGTTAGGGTTAGGGTTAGGGTTAGGGTTAGGGTTAGGGTTAGGGTTAGGGTTAGGGTTAGGGTTAGGGTTAGGGTTAGGGTTAGGGTTAGGGTTAGGGTTAGGGTTAGGGTTAGGGTTAGGGTTAGGGTTAGGGTTAGGGTTAGGGTTAGGGTTAGGGTTAGGGTTAGGGTTAGGGTTAGGGTTAGGGTTAGGGTTAGGGTTAGGGTTAGGGTTAGGGTTAGGGTTAGGGTTAGGGTTAGGGTTAGGGTTAGGGTTAGGGTTAGGGTTAGGGTTAGGGTTAGGGTTAGGGTTAGGGTTAGGGTTAGGGTTAGGGTTAGGGTTAGGGTTAGGGTTAGGGTTAGGGTTAGGGTTAGGGTTAGGGTTAGGGTTAGGGTTAGGGTTAGGGTTAGGGTTAGGGTTAGGGTTAGGGTTAGGGTTAGGGTTAGGGTTAGGGTTAGGGTTAGGGTTAGGGTTAGGGTTAGGGTTAGGGTTAGGGTTAGGGTTAGGGTTAGGGTTAGGGTTAGGGTTAGGGTTAGGGTTAGGGTTAGGGTTAGGGTTAGGGTTAGGGTTAGGGTTAGGGTTAGGGTTAGGGTTAGGGTTAGGGTTAGGGTTAGGGTTAGGGTTAGGGTTAGGGTTAGGGTTAGGGTTAGGGTTAGGGTTAGGGTTAGGGTTAGGGTTAGGGTTAGGGTTAGGGTTAGGGTTAGGGTTAGGGTTAGGGTTAGGGTTAGGGTTAGGGTTAGGGTTAGGGTTAGGGTTAGGGTTAGGGTTAGGGTTAGGGTTAGGGTTAGGGTTAGGGTTAGGGTTAGGGTTAGGGTTAGGGTTAGGGTTAGGGTTAGGGTTAGGGTTAGGGTTAGGGTTAGGGTTAGGGTTAGGGTTAGGGTTAGGGTTAGGGTTAGGGTTAGGGTTAGGGTTAGGGTTAGGGTTAGGGTTAGGGTTAGGGTTAGGGTTAGGGTTAGGGTTAGGGTTAGGGTTAGGGTTAGGGTTAGGGTTAGGGTTAGGGTTAGGGTTAGGGTTAGGGTTAGGGTTAGGGTTAGGGTTAGGGTTAGGGTTAGGGTTAGGGTTAGGGTTAGGGTTAGGGTTAGGGTTAGGGTTAGGGTTAGGGTTAGGGTTAGGGTTAGGGTTAGGGTTAGGGTTAGGGTTAGGGTTAGGGTTAGGGTTAGGGTTAGGGTTAGGGTTAGGGTTAGGGTTAGGGTTAGGGTTAGGGTTAGGGTTAGGGTTAGGGTTAGGGTTAGGGTTAGGGTTAGGGTTAGGGTTAGGGTTAGGGTTAGGGTTAGGGTTAGGGTTAGGGTTAGGGTTAGGGTTAGGGTTAGGGTTAGGGTTAGGGTTAGGGTTAGGGTTAGGGTTAGGGTTAGGGTTAGGGTTAGGGTTAGGGTTAGGGTTAGGGTTAGGGTTAGGGTTAGGGTTAGGGTTAGGGTTAGGGTTAGGGTTAGGGTTAGGGTTAGGGTTAGGGTTAGGGTTAGGGTTAGGGTTAGGGTTAGGGTTAGGGTTAGGGTTAGGGTTAGGGTTAGGGTTAGGGTTAGGGTTAGGGTTAGGGTTAGGGTTAGGGTTAGGGTTAGGGTTAGGGTTAGGGTTAGGGTTAGGGTTAGGGTTAGGGTTAGGGTTAGGGTTAGGGTTAGGGTTAGGGTTAGGGTTAGGGTTAGGGTTAGGGTTAGGGTTAGGGTTAGGGTTAGGGTTAGGGTTAGGGTTAGGGTTAGGGTTAGGGTTAGGGTTAGGGTTAGGGTTAGGGTTAGGGTTAGGGTTAGGGTTAGGGTTAGGGTTAGGGTTAGGGTTAGGGTTAGGGTTAGGGTTAGGGTTAGGGTTAGGGTTAGGGTTAGGGTTAGGGTTAGGGTTAGGGTTAGGGTTAGGGTTAGGGTTAGGGTTAGGGTTAGGGTTAGGGTTAGGGTTAGGGTTAGGGTTAGGGTTAGGGTTAGGGTTAGGGTTAGGGTTAGGGTTAGGGTTAGGGTTAGGGTTAGGGTTAGGGTTAGGTTAGGGTTAGGGTTAGGGTTAGGGTTAGGGTTAGGGTTAGGGTTAGGGTTAGGGTTAGGGTTAGGGTTAGGGTTAGGGTTAGGGTTAGGGTTAGGGTTAGGGTTAGGGTTAGGGTTAGGGTTAGGGTTAGGGTTAGGGTTAGGGTTAGGGTTAGGGTTAGGGTTAGGGTTAGGGTTAGGGTTAGGGTTAGGGTTAGGGTTAGGGTTAGGGTTAGGTTAGGGTTAGGGTTAGGGTTAGGGTTAGGGTTAGGGTTAGGGTTAGGGTTAGGGTTAGGGTTAGGGTTAGGGTTAGGGTTAGGGTTAGGGTTAGGGTTAGGGTTAGGGTTAGGGTTAGGGTTAGGGTTAGGGTTAGGGTTAGGGTTAGGGTTAGGGTTAGGGTTAGGGTTAGGGTTAGGGTTAGGGTTAGGGTTAGGGTTAGGGTTAGGTTAGGGTTAGGGTTAGGGTTAGGGTTAGGGTTAGGGTTAGGGTTAGGGTTAGGGTTAGGGTTAGGGTTAGGGTTAGGGTTAGGGTTAGGGTTAGGGTTAGGGTTAGGGTTAGGGTTAGGGTTAGGGTTAGGGTTAGGGTTAGGGTTAGGGTTAGGGTTAGGGTTAGGGTTAGGGTTAGGGTTAGGGTTAGGGTTAGGGTTAGGGTTAGGGTTAGGGTTAGGGTTAGGGTTAGGGTTAGGGTTAGGGTTAGGGTTAGGGTTAGGTTAGGTTAGGGTTAGGGTTAGGGTTAGGTTAGGGTTAGGGTTAGGGTTAGGGTTAGGGTTAGGGTTAGGGTTAGGGTTAGGGTTAGGGTTAGGGTTAGGGTTAGGGTTAGGGTTAGGGTTAGGGTTAGGGTTAGGGTTAGGGTTAGGGTTAGGTTAGGGTTAGGGTTAGGGTTAGGGTTAGGGTTAGGGTTAGGGTTAGGGTTAGGGTTAGGGTTAGGGTTAGGGTTAGGGTTAGGGTTAGGGTTAGGGTTAGGGTTAGGGTTAGGGGGTTAGGGTTAGGGTTAGGGTTAGGGTTAGGGTTAGGGTTAGGGTTAGGGTTAGGGTTAGGGTTAGGGTTAGGGTTAGGGTTAGGGTTAGGGTTAGGGTTAGGGTTAGGGTTAGGGTTAGGGTTAGGGTTAGGGTTAGGGTTAGGGTTAGGGTTAGGGTTAGGGTTAGGGTTAGGGTTAGGGTTAGGTTGGGTTAGGGTTAGGGTTAGGGTTAGGGTTAGGGTTAGGGTTAGGGTTAGGGTTAGGGTTAGGGTTAGGGTTAGGGTTAGGGTTAGGGTTAGGTTAGGGTTAGGGTTAGGGTTAGGGTTAGGGTAGGGTTAGGGTTAGGGTTAGGGTTAGGGTTAGGGTTAGGGTTAGGGTTAGGGTTAGGGTTAGGGTTAGGGTTAGGGTTAGGGTTAGGGTTAGGGTTAGGGTTAGGGTTAGGGTTAGGTTAGGGTTAGGGTTAGGGTTAGGGTTAGGGTTAGGGTTAGGGTTAGGGTTAGGGTTAGGGTTAGGGTTAGGGTTAGGGTTAGGGTTAGGGTTAGGGTTAGGGTTAGGGTTAGGGTTAGGGTTAGGGTTAGGGTTAGGTTAGGGTTAGGGGGTTAGGGTTAGGGTTAGGGTTAGGGTTAGGGTTAGGGTTAGGGTTAGGGTTAGGGTTAGGGTTAGGGTTAGGGTTAGGGTTAGGGTTAGGGTTAGGGTTAGGGTTAGGGTTAGGGTTAGGGTTAGGGTTAGGGGTTAGGGTTAGGGTTAGGGTTAGGGTTAGGGTTAGGGTTAGGGTTAGGGTTAGGGTTAGGGTTAGGGTTAGGGTTAGGGTTAGGGTTAGGGTTAGGGTTAGGGTTAGGGTTAGGGTTAGGGTTAGGGTTAGGTTAGGGTTAGGGTTAGGGTTAGGGTTAGGGTTAGGGTTAGGGTTAGGGTTAGGGTTAGGGTTAGGGTTAGGGTTAGGGTTAGGGTTAGGGTTAGGGTTAGGGTTAGGGTTAGGGTTAGGGTTAGGGTTAGGGTTAGGGTTAGGGTTAGGGTTAGGGTTAGGGTTAGGGTTAGGGTTAGGGTTAGGGTTAGGGTTAGGGTTAGGGTTAGGGTTAGGGTTAGGGTTAGGGTTAGGGTTAGGGTTAGGGTTAGGGTTAGGGTTAGGGTTAGGGTTAGGGTTAGGGTTAGGGTTAGGGTTAGGGTTAGGGTTAGGGTTAGGGTTAGGGTTAGGGTTAGGGTTAGGGTTAGGGTTAGGGGTTAGGGTTAGGGTTAGGGTTAGGGTTAGGGTTAGGGTTAGGGTTAGGGTTAGGGTTAGGGTTAGGGTTAGGGTTAGGGTTAGGGTTAGGGTTAGGGTTAGGGTTAGGGTTAGGGTTAGGGTTAGGGTTAGGCTGGGGCTAGGAGGACCCCGCTCCGTCCGGGTGTCCGTGCCCCGGGCTTAATTCTCCTCCGGCCACCAGGTCAACCCGGTTCCTGCCCCCGCGGGCTGGGGCCGGGCGGACCCCGCTCCGTCCGGGTGCCCCTGCCCCGGGGCCCCGGGCTTAATTCTCCTCCGGCCACCAGGTCAACCCGGTTCCTGCCCCCGCGGGCTGGGGCCGGGCGGACCCCGCTCCGTCCGGGTGTCCGTGCCCCGGGCTTAATTCTCCTCCGGCCACCAGGTCAACCCGGTTACTCTGAGATAGCGCGT